>NW_026558133.1:0-34171 GCF_026930045.1 Uloborus diversus | reverse complement strand
ATTTTCATTCTTTCATTATACGTGAAATTCACAACAAATAAATAGGCCTCATCTATACTTTGAGATTCATTTTCATTAGTAGAACTAATATCTTCATCTTTACTAATAACTAGCAGTACCCGCACAGCGATGCCCGTACTAAAAATTTAATGGAGGTCCGTTGAATTAAAAAAAAATTGACGCCCCCTCCCCCTCTGATGTAAAATGATCATTTTTCTTTGTATAAAATGCGTACTCACCTTTTCAAAAAAAAAAAAAAAAAATGTTTCTATGGAATTTAAAACTTTTCGTCAAATGATTAAATTAGATTTACATTTGCTTTAAAACTCTATTTAGCGGGTGAAGCGGTTTTACTGCAATAAAAAATATTTCGCAAAATAAACGAAAAAATACATCAAATAATATCTTCCAAATGTAAAAGTAATTCCATAACCCTATTGTTTATCGCCAAACTTGCCCAGCAACCAAGCTATCATAATCTATCCGTCTAACGAAAAAAAAAACATGCCGTGGACCATTCAAAAATCATCGTCAGAAAAAAAGAAAATGTCGTACATTTCACTCGGATAAAAACAAATCAAAAGTTTCTTTCATTTCAAAACAAATCGCCAAAACAATGAATTTCATTAACGGTTGCCTTAAAACAATAATGCTAGACTGAACAGCTCAGGGCCTAACGCGCCAAGCGACCACGCTACCGGAAGCCAGTCCTTTTGCGAATGAAGCGGATGTTTTTTCTTTGGCAATAATAAATGTTTCGCCAAACAAACAAAAAGGTATATGATCACATTAACAGTAGCTTTCGCATCTTTATATAATAAGAGCTGCGTTTCCCGGCTTTGCCCGGTCTACCTTGAGAATAAAAATTGTGTCGAGTGTAAAATCGGTCGTCAAACATTGACGACCGATATTAAAATACTTTTAAGAAATTAAAATGCGAAAGATGGAATTTGGAAGCATAACCATGGAAACGTGAAATGAATTCAAAATGTATTCAAAAAGCGTAACCGTGGAAACGGGAAAATAAAATAGTTGACAACCTGAATCAAAATGACATATTTCGAAATTGATTTAAAAACGCTTGTAACTTTTTTTCCTTTGAAGATAGAAGCTAATTTTTTCGACCAAAGGTCGAAAGAGATCTGGAGTAAAAAATTTCGCTTTTTCCAATGCTGTCAAAAAGAAAACTGTGGGACAATTCCTTCACTTTTTATTGATAGATTTAATGAAGAAAGTAGTGTCTAAATTTCAGCTAAGCCTAAAAAAGTTGGAACTAAAAACACAAATTACTCCCGTCGTAATGAAGTTAGAGCATCGAAACAAATTGCTTAGAACGCGGAATATTCTACCCTTTTCAACGATATATAATATTTATATGTGCAAGTAATTTTTCACCCCTTTAATAGCCAATAATAGGCAATTTACGTGAAATTTGCGCCTAAATTGTAATAAAAAAAGAACTATTTATCGGATTTTTTTCGAATTATAGCCTATGTTACTCAGTGAGAAGGCACCTTTCATACAGTGAAAGAATTTTTCAAATAGGTGCAGTAATTCCGGAGATTACCTCGAACATATAAACACACAAAAATTCGTCCTCTCCCTTTATAATATTAGTAAAGATAAAGCTGGAAGTCTCTCTGTCTGTCAGGATCTCTGTGACGCGCATAGCACATAGACCGTTCGGCCGATTGTCATGAAATTTGGCACAAAGTTAGTTTATAGCATGGGGGTGTGCACCTCGAAGCGATTTTTCTAAAATTCAGTGTGGTTCTTTTTCTATTCCAATTTTAAGAACAAAATTATCTCACGATGGACGAGTAAATTAAGAAATTATCATAACGTGGAACCGTAACATAGGTACAAGCCAATTGGTGAGACAATTCACCATACATTATTTGTAAATATGCAGGCGAACCAAAAGACCTTTTAATTTTTCTATTACGGGCAAAGCCGTGCGGGTACCACTAGTACTGTCCAACCACGGATTGCATGGAGTTTTCAAACGTCCAAACAAGACGAATCTAGGTGAATAAGGGGGAAGAGCAAAAATTTGATGCGCGTATTCCGCTTTTGAATGAGACTCTGCTTCTGCAAAAGCTGACATCGGTAAAAAATAATAGATTCGTCCATTTCCGGCTGTAAAACAGATGTTTGTCTTTCCATACAACCCGTGGTCAGACAGTCTTACTAATATTATATATGCGAAAGTTTGTCTGTATGGATGTATGGATGTATGGATGGATGTTTGTTACTCTTTCACGCAAAAACTACTGAACGGATTTTGATGAAACTTTACAATAATATAGCTTATGCATCAGAATAACACATAGGGTAGTTTTCGTCCCGTTATGGGGGGCAAAACCCCCTTAGGGGAGCAATAAAACACAATTTTTGTATAAATTCTCTAATATTGGGATGAAAAAATACTTGCACATATTTACATTATATGTCCATCGAAAGCTCTGATTTTTCTGCTGAAGATGGCACCTGTTCGAAATTTCTAAGTAGAATAAAAAACGAGTTATGAGCTTTTTAGATCCATGGTCGAAGGCTTTCCTCAACTCAATACAGTATTTAGTGTATCATCTCAACTCCCTGTCGATAGCGACAATTGTTGTATTGTTGACTTTCTTTGCTTTTCGTGATTGTTCAAGGCTTTTCTCAAGTCAAATCTTGAAGTAAGATTTTTGCACAAAATTGGCAAATAATACATGATTTGGCTGGTGATTTTCCATTTAAACGGAACTTTAATGTAATTAATGGTTTTTATTATTATATATGCTGATTGAACACTTACTCATTATCCAAACAACCAGCAGATCGCCAAAATTTTTGCAGTAAGATTTCCGTAGCTGATGTATTTGGCAGTTTTTTCAACGTTGCTGCTTTTGAAGCCGAAGACTACGTCATAATGTTTCTTAGCTTTCACCATGTAAACAAAATATCGCCAATCAAAGAATTTTCAAAAGACTTTTTTTACTGTGTTAAATAATCCAGCAACTAAATTAGGCAAATCCATAAACAGCACAAAAACTTCCATTAATTTTCCTTTTTGCACAATTTCAAACAATCACCAAATTTTATTACTTATTTTGGTAACATTTCGGATGAAACTGTTTAGCGCCATTTTATGGTGACCAAAAATATCTCAGCATCTGGCTACGATATCTCTGTAACGAAAATTAATATCATATCGTTTTACAAAGTAAGGAAAGAATGGGGGAGCATCATCGAAGGTACCCCGAAACGACTTTCGCAAATTCGGTGAAATCGCACCAAGAGCCACAATGATTGAAATTTCCCGCAATAACTAAAGCAAGTATAAGGGGATTACGAGCGCAGCTACTTTTTTTTAATCACTTCGTACTTCATTAGCCATACAGAGAAGGTTTTAGACTCCATGTTAAAAAAAAAGTATCAACAGATTAATCTTTTTAAACATGAGAAGATTAATTTCATGTTTTTTAAATTTGTATATGCTTAAATATAGTGCTTTCGTTTCTAAATCTATACTACTTTGTTCTTTATACTTATTGCTATTTTAGTTTTATGGGTGAGGAAGAAACTCGATTTTTAATCACGTCAAAAAGATGTGTTTTAAATTCTTTCACTTAAAGCCAGAAAACAAAAGCAAGTAACGATTTTTTCTAATAATTATTACTGACCCAGGCAACGCCGGGTATTTGTGCTAGTATGTAATATTTTGGCAAAGTACCAGTTACTTATTAATAGATTCAATTATTTTTAGCAATGACAACTGTTTTGTCTTGTTATGGTATGACGCATTTATTGTCATCAAAATAGCCCTCAACTTATAAAATTTTGTATCTATATGTTTTTGTTAATAAAATTATACAGTGTATCCTAACTTGGAACAGTGTCCCAAGTTTGGAGCGTATTTGCAATTTCTCAAATTTATGAATAAATAAGTTCAACTGTATTAGTTGGGTGAAAATGAATTTTCCAAATAGGGCACAGGTACATACCCGAGATGAATTGTGAAACAAATTCAAACTGATGCTGCTCAGTTAGGGTAGGTAACAACAGTTACTTCTATACTTAAAAATCGCATATTGTATCGAAATTTTCAAAATATTAAAAACAACCCATAAAGCTGATACATCAAAGTTCAACTCAAACAGCCTCATGAGATAACTAATACTAACTTTATTTTGTGATAACTAACTTTATTTTGTGATACCATTTATTTCTCACTGGTGAAATACCAACAGGTGTACCAGCATTGCTGATAAACGCAAAAACTAGACTGTAACTGATATTTTGAATCTACAAATTATAAAACTTTAATTTTTGAAACTAGAATTAATTTTAAATGAAAATTAAACACACACCACGCACACGCGCGTACAAACATATCAAATTTTATTTGTATTTCTAAGTTTTCACTTCTGTCGGCAGTCCTATGACTGCCTTTTTTTTTTTTAATTCACAGAGGTGGGAACAAAATACAATTTGGCCAACTGGGCGGATCATGCGATTTTGAGGCCCCAGGCACAACCTGATCCGGAGGCCCTCTAAATGACACAATGAAAATGATATCTAGTTCCCTAATAATTTACAATGCAGAAAACCACAAACTTTTTTTATTTTTTGAATCAACAAGCACGGGGGGGGGGGGAAGGTGGTTACATCCTTATTTAAAAGGAGAAAAACGACACTTCCGACGAAAAAACTTTTTTGTGAAAAAGTTTGTCTTCTCTATTTTTTCGTAATTTAGTTAGTGCACGGGGTGAGATCCGACCCCGATTTCTGTCATCTAGCAAAATCCCAGCATTACCCAGTTTTCCAATGCGCGTAATTCAGTGGCACAACCAGAGAAAAGTTTTTTTAGTGGGTGGGGGGGGGGGGGGGTACCTGGTAAAAAACAGAGAGAGAGGGAGAACATCTGATCGGATAGGGAAGATAAGGAGGGGGAGCGGGGGATATCCCCGGAAACATTTTGAAACTTGTAGCTTTGAAAACGCAATTTTAGACTTTCTTTGCTGATGTTAGTGGGCAAAACGTGCAGGGATCTTAGCGGAAAGTTGTTGAAATTGATGACTTAAAAACGCGATTATAGGCCATATTTATTGACGTTAGGGTAAGAGATGGAGCTCAGAAACTGCCTCCAACCGATTTTTTTTTTAAAGAGGTCGAAATCAATTACTCCCCCCCCCCCTACCCAATTTTTGGAACTGGAGTTTCAAAAACGCAGTTGTAGACAAATGTTACAGTATAAACAATTTTACAGAAAAGAGGTTCTAGAGCCTCTCCCCCTGGAAATTTGTTTCAAAATTATGGTCCTACAAACATTAAGCATTTATATTCAGGGGCTATTCCACTTAAATTGTTTCTAAGTGTAGTTTTAAAAACTTATTTTTTTATGATATTAGAAAAAGGTGGTTCAGAGACCATTGCTCGAATATTTTCTGAAATTTAAGTCTTAAAAACGCGATTGTTAAGACCATATTTTCTAACATTAGGGCCAGTAATTTTTCGAAATTAAAGTTCCAAAAACGCAGTTTTAAGCTATTTTCGATGTTGTTAGTTAGTTATTAGGGGACTTTCCCCTGGAACTTTTGAGAAATTGAAGATCTTCAAAAACGAAATTGCAGATGCTCGCTCTTCTCTCCTTAACGCTTTCGGTGTGTGTATGTGTGTAAGGGGGGAGGGGCTTCAGAGAATTGACAATTTTAAAACTTAAGAGGAGAAAATAAGAACGAAATAGGATGGCGGGGAGAGGAAATATGAACAGTAAGCATAAGCTATAGGTACTGTTGAATATTTTTAATTCAAAGATTTCTTGTAAAGAGAAATTTAGATTTTTTTCTTTTAGCAATCACTGTGTTTTCCCAAGACGTGTTCTTTTCTTCGCTTCAATAATAAAGAATCGTTCAAAAAAAATTTCAACCCAGCATTTTGAGGGGGAGGCTGTGATCTCTCTCCTCCCCCCCCCCCCGACCCTCTGGTTGCGCCACTAGTGTAATTATGTATAGATATCAAAAATCGGTATTTTAATATTTACGTCATCGAAAAGAGCTTTTCTTCTGTGGAAGATGAAGTTTGTTACATTTTGCTCAATTAATATTAGACAGGTACAATACAAGCTTTTTTATTTTTGCGCACATCATAGTCTAATTTAAAGCTCAGCTAGAGAACGAAATGTAACTGGAGACTATACGAATTTGATAAATAAACTTCTGAAACGTTACGTATCGATCACTTTGATATGCCTAGGTGCCCCCTTAGCAGCTTAGCAATTACAGTCTTGATTCATTTTCAACGGGGGGGGGGGAGATGTTAATTTATTTATACTGTTAGGATATGAAATGTAAGATTTTAATGCGATCCTTAGGGATGATTATCAGTCATTATTCCAAAAATTTCCAAATTTTATTAAATATTTTATATTATTTAAAAAAATGCATTGCTATTGCTGGTCATCTTCTCGGTCGTTTTGAAGGCTTTTTTTTTTTTAATGAATTTCTTTTTCTTACCCTTCAAATAATAAAGCATATATTTTGTTCACATTAAGAATCATAGCATCTTCTTTTACCAAATTTTCAATATTTTTCAAACAAATTTGAAAGGGGTTTTAAACTTAATTTTACTTAGGAATTAGTAAAATACATCGGAAGCGCATGAAAATAGTTTTGTGTGTAAATGTAAAAAATAAGCTTCTAGTATATTCAAATGAATTCTTTTCAACATTGTATACTAATGAATGGCTTTGCAAGGAGCAATAGAGGGGGAAAATGGTAAATCTTGCCATTTTTGTAATGGCAAAAAAAAAAAAAAAAAAAAAAAAAGAAAAAAGAAAAAAAAAAAAAAAAAAAAGCTAATCCAACAAAATTTCAAAATTGATTCTTTCAAAATCGCTGTATAAACAAACAGAGAAAGAGCAACTTGAAATTGTCAGAATCCCAACTGTCTGATCAGTCCAAAAAAGATCGCTTTTAGCATCGAGCTGCTGGCGCATCCAGAAGGCCAGCGATTGCCGAAGACAGACTTAAACGAGCTGATGTGTGCATCACATGACTTTCTTTTACTCCAATTAATGTCATTTTTTCTGCTGATTAATGCAGTTTTAATATGATTCAATACTTTACTCTTTAAATATCACCAACAGGGGCCAAATTAAAACCAGATTTAAAAAGAAAAATAAAAAAAAAACGCCAAATTTGTCTCCAAGTTGGCGACAAAACTTGGCAACCAAAAGACTGGCGATATATCTCTCCAAGTGTCAGCCAAATTATAACACCACTTGAGTTTACATCGAAATTAACAATGATTTCCCCCAAAAAAGGGACAAAGACCCCCTTAGAAACATCCGAATGCAACCAAAAGAGAAGGTGCACAACTAGACCCCACTAGGAGTCTACGTACCAAATTTCAACTTTCTAGGACATACCGTTTTTGAGTTATGCAAGATACATACACACATACGCACATACGCATGTACGCACATACATACGTCACGAGAAAACTCGTTATAATTAACTCGGGGATCGTCAAAATGGATATTTCGGGTGTCTATACGTTCTTAGGCACTTATCCACGTGGGGTCGGGTTGAAAAAAAACCTCAAAACATTCATTCGGGAGTGAGCAAAATGGAAATTAAGGCCGATTTTTGGGTGTGAAAATTTTTTCGCGAATACAATACTTTCTTTTTTGTAAAAGGAGTTAAAAAGGAAGTATTGTATTCGCGAAAAAATTTTCATTCAAAAGTCGGGCTTAATTTCCATTTTTTAACCGACTTCAAAAAGGAGGCGGTTAGTCTTTTGGTCGCCAAGTTTTGTCGCCAACTTGGAGGGTTTTTTTAATTTTTTTTTTTTTTGGATTAAAAAAAAAAATTGGCCACTGTTGGTGATATTTAAAGAGTAAACTATTGAATCATATTAAAACTGCCAATAATGAGAAAATGACATTAATTGGAGCAAAAGGAAGCCATGTGATGCACACATCAGCTCGTTTTTTTTTTACTTTGCCCCACAAAAAAATGACAAATTTCCACCTTTTTTTGGAGATACAAAGTTATAGCCAAAAATTAAAAATAATGTTTCAGTGCAAGTTTTATCTTTACTAATAATAAAGCTGAAAGTCTCTCTGTCCGGATGTCTAGATGTCTGGATGTCTGTGACGCGCATAGCGCCTAGACCGTTCGGCCGATTTTCATGAAATTTGGCACAAAGTTAGTTTGTAGCATGGGGGTGTGCACCTCGAAGCGATTTTTCGAAAATTCGATGTGGTTCTTTTTTTATTCCAATTTTAAGAAAAAAACTATCATAAATTACGAAATTATCAGAATGTGGAACCGTAACATGGGCACAAGCCAATTGGCGAGATACGAAATTATCATAACGTGGAACTGTAACGTCGGTACAAGCCAATTGGCGAGAAATTTCACCATACATTATTTGTAAATATACAGGCAAACCAAAAGACCTTTAATTTTTCTATTACGGGCGAAGCCGTGCGGGTGCCACTAGTTATAAAATATATTCCTACTTTATGAGCCGTAATGTTAGGAACAAAATTCCAATTTGTTCATATTGAAAAAAAGTAAGTGATCTTAACCATTTTTTTCACTTTGCACCGCATTTCCCTACTTTTCCGACTCTTTGAAAACAATTTCGTTTTTGAACTTACGACTTAAAAGTAAGTTAAGGCATTACAGAAAAAAAAGTTTTGATTGCTCACCTAAATTCCAGGGCTGTTTTATTTGGGAGAAGGCTTTTTTTCTTTCACTAAACTAGAAAGCGACTGACCAATGTTGCAAGACAAGATAACACTACACTACTGAATTGGATTGAAATGTACAGGGCAGAAGAGTTTCCCAAGGTAAACCCCCCTGTTTTTGTTTCCATTTAACGTGGAACTTGAGCCATATGACCATATGAGCCATATGATGGTTACGGTGGAACACGAAATATGCTGCTTGTTTTGATGAAGCATTCCGGAGGAAAGAAACAAGTATATTTAGAAACTTTGAATCTTGTACATACAGAAAAAACATACTTTTTTTAATGTCCCGATTTTCTCTCCTGAAAAAAAAAATTGAAAAAAAAAAGGCACATGAAGCCTGGGGCCCCTCAGACACAGACGCATGGGGCCCTATTGGGAGGCGACAGCCCGCGCCTGAAATCCACGATTAATTGTCAATTCCATGAGTTTTGAGCATTTTCCACTCATAATTATGACTTTCTATTGCAAATACTCTAAACAAACATTTTTTTTCTCCTGGAAAAATCCAAACAAAGGCACCTGAAGCCTGCGACCCTCTTAGACGCGACCTTATTGGGAGTAATCCTATTAGGGGGCCCTATGGGAGCAATCAGCCCGCGCCCAAAATCCATGACCAACTCTCAATTTCCATGATTTTTGAGCATTTTCCACTCAAAATGATTACTTTCCACGGCAAATCCTCAAAACAAGCAATTTTTTTCTCCTGGAAAAATCCAAACAAACGCACTTGAAGCCTGGGGCCCCTTTAGATGCAGGGGGCACTATTGGGAGCAGTCAGCCTGCGCCTGAAATCCATGACTAACTGTCGATTCCATGAGTTTTGAGCATTTTCCGCTCAAAATTATGACTTTCTGTTGCAAATCCTCTAAACAAACATTTTTTTTTTCTCCTGGGAAAATCCAAACAAAGGCACCTGAAGCCTGGGGCCCCCTTAGACACGGCCCTGTTGGGAGCAATCATCCCGCGCCTAAAATCCATGACTAACTGTCAATTAGTTTTGAGCATTTTCCACTCAAAATTATGACTTTCTATTGCAAATCCTCAAAAAAAGCAATTTTTTCTCCTGGAAAAATCCAAACAAACGCACTTGAAGCCTGGTGCCCCTTTAGACACAGGGTACCCTATGGGCAGCAGTCAGCCCGCGCCTCAAATCCATGACTAACTGTTGATTCCTTGAGTTTTGAGCATTTTCCACTTAAAACTTATGACTTTCTGTTGCAAATCCTCTAAACAAACATTTTTTTTTCTCCGGGAAAAATCCAAACAAAGGCACCTGAAGCCTGGGGCCCCCTTTGACGCTGCCGTATTGAGAGCAATCAGCCCGCGCCTAAAATCCGTGACTAACTGTCAATTTCCATGAGTTTTGAGCATTTTGCACTCAAAATTATGATTTTCCATGGCAAAGCCTAAAACAAAAAATTTTGTTTTTGAATATGTGACACTTCGCCGCTCGGAGCCCCCCTGCTTCTGCTGGAGGCCCCCTCATGCGCACCTGTGCGGTGATCCGCCACTGGGCCAAAGTCAGACAGTACGCCGGCAGGACCAGTATAAATGCGATATAGAGAATATCCTCAGTTTGAGGAGGTCCGGGGGTTTCTCCCCCGGGGAAAATTTTGAAAAATAGATACAAAATCCTGCGTTTTGAGGTCTTAAAAAGCATAATTCGAACTAGAATAATATCAAGAAAAAAACAGGCAACCCATTTTTTTAAAATAAGTTTCACTCTTTTGCAAATTAAGAAAATGCAAAATTTCTTAATTTTTTTTAGGAACGAATCATGCAGTTTTTCGGGCGCTCGAGGCCCCCAACGCCAACAACTTATGTGTTATGAAGTTATGATTTTCTTACTCAAATAATAGATTAGATAGTTGAGATAACATATTGATACTACATCCCGTTTCCATTAATAATCATGGTTTTTCCAAGAAACTACCATATGATTTCTTTCATTTTGCATTTTTCATAAGCTGAAAAATAAACCTATCATTTCCCAAATAGCTTCTTGGATCAAAATAACTCTTATAGGTGCGCCTACACATTAAAAAAAAAAAAAAAAATGTAGTTATTGATTTTACCAAAGAAGAATTAGTAGACGAATGGCGATAATACGTTCCCTTGAATTCCAAACCAGCGAGTTAAATGTATTCTGCCACTCTGGGCCTCTGACTCCAGTATTACTTCTTTAGCAAACAAAAATGCTTCTATTCAAAATATGCTGTGTGTGTTTTGTGTTCTTTTTAATAACCTACAGTGGCTCCCAAAAGTGTTCGTACATCTACGACTTTCAATGAAATAGGCCCGTCGCCCGTATCCATTGATTAGAACTAATATTTCGGAATAGGTATTTAATTATAAGATCCATGATCAATTTTAACAAAATTACATGAACAATTTTAAGAAAATATTAAAATTTATTTATTTTTTAAATCAAAAAACAAAAAGTGCCGGAAATTTTATCTCACAAAAGTCTTCGCACACTTTGAAAAAATATCCATATTAAGTAAATAATCTAACTTTTTACAAGTTATTATTTAGTAGAATATCATGCAGTATTAGCAAGAGCTTTTTAACGTCGGGTAGTAGATTTCATTGTTTTCTCTTTCTTCTTTTGTGAAATTTCTGAGTGTAAGTATTCAATCACACTTCGAGTCTTACTGTTTCTAGCTCTCTTCTTTTCGTTTCAAAACCGTATTTTCGTAATCTAGCCTCCAGATATCTCTAAATATGTTACATTAAGTTCAAATCTGTATATCGAGGGGATATTTTCTGATTTTTAGAAGAGCCATTTTCGAGACAACGCAAACGTTGAGAACCGTGTGCTTCTTATCATTATCTTGATAAAAAACAAAGTTGTTTCCGATAACCAAATTTTTGGCCAAGAGTTTAAAATTGGTTTTTAAAATATTTAAATGAACAGCATGATTTATTATTTCATCCAAAAATTTCAAACTACCGAGTCCTGATGTTGATATGCACCCTCACACAAGAACACATTCACCGTCATCCATCTAAGTTCTCAAGATTAAGTTTTTCATTTTTTCTTCTAATTACAATTACAATTATACAACAATTTAACCAAAAATGTTGAATTTAATTTCATCTGTAAGTAAGAAGTCATTCTAAAACGTTTTGGAGTTTTTTTTTTTCATTGATTTTGCGACGAAAAGCGTAAGCTTTCTGTTTTTCTCACGAACAAAAAAATTTCTGCGGGAAGAGGTGCTATTTAATCCAGCTAATCAGAGAACTTAATGAACAATTTTAGGTGAAAATTAAATGTAAGATTTTTCATTAAATTCTGCAGAAACTTTTACAGCACTCAAATGTGTATTTTTCATAAATTTTTTATCTGTAAATCTCCGATGACGCTTTGTTAACTTTGCCGGTTGACCTTTTCTTACCTTGTTTTCGGTCCTATTCGTTTCTGTAAAGCATTTTTTCAAGCACTGTACTATAGAATGGAATTAATTAACTATTTTAAAGACATTTCAAACCAATTTACCGCTACTATGAGGAAAGAATTCAAATTTTGAATGGTGTTTGTGTTTTTTTACGAATACCAGCCATTTTAATAAGCTGAATATTAAAGAATAAATAAACAAAAAATTAGCCAAATGACTTTTAAGGGTCAGCACATGCAAAGATAATAAAGAAACGACATATGATAATTTTAATCATGAATTTATTCGAAAATATTTGAGTGTACGATTATGGCTGCGTGGCGTGTTATTTCTCTGTCTCTTCGTTTTTTGACCCATTTCAAAAAGTAGATCCGTCAATATTTTGAGAAAAAAAAAAAAAAACCCTACTGGGTTTCATTTAGAATGACATAGGAATGATGTGAAAAAAAAAACCACTTTATATTCGAATTCAGTTTTGCGTTATTTTGGTTTTACTAAAAAATTTCAAAGTGTACGAACACTTTTGGGAGCCACTGTATATAAAAAAATGCAAAAAAGAAGTCAATTAAAAATAATAAAAAATAGTTAAATTAATTCTTTATTTTGGGGGGAGCCCCCCTTCCCAAATATAATACTGGTCACATATTCCACATTTTTTAGAGATCTCATTTAATCAGTAATGTTAAAATCAAATAATTTAGCACAATTTTACAAATTTAAAAAAAAAAAAGAAAAAACACTTTAGGGGCACCCCCCCCCCCCAACCCTCACATTTATTCCCCACCCCTTCGGTGCTCCAGCCGCCTGTGTACTACACAAGCAAATATTATACATTGGAGCACCGTTTATACGTTTCTCTTTTATACGTTTTTATCAGTTTTACATTTTTAAAATTGGTCACTAAAGAGTCCAATACATATTGTAACGGATTCGGTGCGACTTCCACTTTCTTGAAATGAAGACACAGTTCTTGATAAAAACACAGGAAATTTATTTACACTATGTACAGGAAAGATCTTCAACAACTGCCAAATTATTCATCAGCAATTAAGCAATTATCACACAACACCGTAAACTCAACGTTTACACACGTATTTACTTCCAAATACGAAAACAACACAGCGAAATGCCTCGCTATAAACAGAGCAAAAATCCTCTCGGTTCGAAATATCAAACGAAACTGACTGTTTATCCATCGCTAACGGCTTAAATACACCGAAAAGAATTTTCTCAAATATTCCACACGCTTCTCGAAATGCGTTGACCGTTATCAAATTTTATCAATGAACAAAAAGGGAATAGGGGTCGTATATTTTAGCCATATGAAAAAGGGGTTGTATATTCATTACGGGAAACTATTTACAGGTTACGTTACTACAATAATTACTATTTACAGGATTTGTAACATTGCCCCCTTCCTAAGGACTGCACGTCCCGGGCAGTACAATCCCCAGAAAGGGTGCCAAACTTCTATCACATGTTCACAAATATACACATTAATTAATAACTAACAGATACAGAAAACACAATAATAACAAGAAATATTACTAAACATTAAAAGCAAAAATTATCTGCAACTTTTATGTTATCAACCATGGTTGTTTACGTAATACTCATGAACTATGGCCATAGTATGGGGCTAACCGATCATAATGTACAACCCTAGGTTTTGCATTAGGTGATTTTTGGATCCTCACTACGACGTCATTTAGTCGGTTAAGGACTTTGTAGGGTCCATCCCAATGCGACTGCAATTTGGGTGACAGACCTTTCCGTCGGATGGGATTCCATAACCAAACCTTGTCGCCTTCGTTGAATTCATGTCCAGTAGATCTTGTGTCGTATCGGGTCTTCATCTTCTCCGCCGCGATGTTGATTCGCTCTCGTGCGAAGTTATGAACGTCTTCCAACCGGGCCTGGAGATCCTGGATGTACTCCTCAGGCGATGAAGGCGCATCCGGAGGACGACCGAAGACGAGATCACAAGGTAGCCGAAGCTCTCGTCCGAAGAGCATCTGAGATGGGGCATATCCGGTAGTCTCGTGGACAGCACTGCGGTAGGCCAGCAGGAACAAAGGTAGCTTCTTGTCCCAATCCTGTTGATTTCTGGATACCATAAGCGAGAGATTATTTAGGATCGTGCGGTTAAATCTCTCAACCATGCCGTCCGATTGTGGGTGTAGTGGTGTTGTCCTAGTTTTCTCAATTCCGAAAATTTGACATAGGCCCTTAAACACAGCAGAGATGAAATTCCTCCCTTGATCGGAATGAATCTGCAAAGGTGTTCCATATCTCGAGATCCAGTGTTGGACCAGAGTCTCTGCTACGGTGGTAGCCTCTTGATCTGGAATGGGATATGCTTCCGGCCATTTGGTGAAGTAGTCGATGGAAACAAGAATGTATTTGTTCCCATCAGCAGTTCTTGGTAGAGGACCCAGGATGTCAATCCCAATTCGTTCGAAAGGAGCTCCAACGTTGTACAGATGTAGCTTCCCTCTGCTTCTCTTCTTCGGTCCTTTACGAGCAGCACAGGCGTCACAAGAATGGCACCACTTCTCCACGTCATCCTTCGCCTTGCTCCAGAAGAAGCGCTCCCGAACTTTATTGAGAGTTTTCAAGACACCAAAATGTCCTCCAGTCGCACTACTATGTATTTCTTTCAGAACATCTGAAATCCTGGATCGAGGAAGTAGTAACTGCCACCTAGATGTCTTGCCGTCGTCAGATTCCCATTTCCGGTGTAGCACGCCGTTCCGTAAATGGAGTGAGTTCCATAAAGCCCAGTATCTTTTTGTTGCAGGACTGAAGATGGAAACGTCCTGCCAGCTAGGGCGTCGACTGTCACTTTCCATGAACTCTAAAATTGGTTTTATGTCGGGGTCTTCAAGTTGATCTTTTCGAACTTGGTCATCACTCCATGGATCAGGT
This sequence comes from Uloborus diversus, assembly GCF_026930045.1. Lineage (NCBI taxonomy): Eukaryota > Metazoa > Arthropoda > Arachnida > Araneae > Uloboridae > Uloborus > Uloborus diversus. The sequence goes on along the minus strand of NW_026558133.1, from coordinate 19,096 downwards.
TCTGATGATGTTGGAGTCACTGTCACCTGATAGGCGGTAGGGCTAGTCGTTCCATACTGTTTCTCGATTCGGGAACAATAGTGGCAGTTCTCAGGACAGGGTCTCCTTGATAAAGCGTCGGCATTACCGTGAGATAACCCTTTTCGATGCTTGATCTCCATGTCATATTCCTGGAGCCGCTGTATCCATCTGGCTATCTGGCCTTCCGGATTCTTGAAGTTCAAAAGCCAAGTTAACGAGGCATGATCTGTCCGAAGCAGAAATTTTCGGCCGTAGAGGTAATGATGGAAGTGTTCTACAGCTTTCACTATGGCCAGTAACTCCTTTCTGGTGACGCAGTAATTTCGCTCCGACTTTGATAAGCATTTGCTCCAGTAAGCGATGACATGTTCATTTCCGTCAATTTCTTGGGATAAAACAGCTCCAATTCCCTCGTTGCTCGCATCAGTGTCCAGGATGAAGGATTTTTCAGGCTGAGGATAGGCGAGGATAGGCGTTGATGTTAAAGCCTCCTTCAGTCGTAGAAATGCATCTTCGCATTCTTTGGACCATTCAAACTTTTGCTTGCTCTCCGTCAACTTATGCAAAGGTCGTGCAATGTTGGAAAAACCCTTCACAAACTTCCTGTAGTACGTGCAGAGCCCCAGGAAACTTCGCAACTGATGGATGTTTTCGGGACGACTCCAACTCTTGACAGCAGACACCTTTTCTGGATCGGTTTGTACACCTTCAGAAGAGATGATGTGACCAAGGTAGTTCACTTCCCGGCGGAACAAATTACATTTGGACGGGCTTAACTTCAGATTGGCTTCCTTAAGCTTTTGCAGCACCTTCCTAAGATTTGCCAGATGTTCTTCGAAGCTGCGTCCCACGATGATGATATCGTCTAAGTAGACCAGACAGGATTCGTAAGAAAGTCCTCTTAACACTGTCTCCATAAGACGCTCGAACGTAGCTGGTGCATTGCAGAGGCCGAAGGGCATCACTTTAAACTGCCATAAGCCTTGTCCAGTTGTAAATGCTGTCTTTTCTCGGTCATCAGGGTGTATCTCAACCTGCCAGTAGCCGCTCTTCAAGTCCAGGGTCGAAAACCATTTGTGTCCGGAAAGAGTGTCCAAGGTGTCGTCTATCCGTGGAAGAGGGTAGCTGTCTTTCTTGGTGATTTCATTCAGCCGTCGGTAATCGACACAAAATCTGGTGGAGCCATCTTTCTTTCGGACCAAGACGATGGGAGAGGCCCAAGGACTGGATGAAGGTTCGATTACATCATTCTCCTTCATCTCTTTCAGGAGGGTCTCAACCTCTTCCTTCTTGGCGAACGGTAGTCGTCTTGGATGCTGTTTAATAGGTGGGTGTTCTCCAGTGTAGATCCTATGCTGCGTTAAATTCGTACGGCCAACATCCTCCGATGTAGATGAAAACAGATGCTTGAAATCGTCCACCAATTGTTCCGCAGCAGTTCTTTGATCTTTCGATAAGGGTGCACTCCCAATTAACTTCGATGTCAAGGACTCAGAAGACACAGTTTCGGGGGAATTGATTCTTCTAATGATGCAGTTTACTGGAGTACAAGTTGCTAACACTTCACCTTTCCGGATATTCCTTGGCCTTTCACTCACGTTGGCGACTCTCACGGGAATTACATCCTTAGAAAGGTCCACAAGCGTAGAGGCTACCAGCACTCCTTTTAGGCTATTGCTTAGGTTAGGGTATTCAATGAGTCCAAATCGAAAACTATTGGTTTCTTCAATGGAGCCAGGTATTAATGATTCTGACCTTGAGGGAATCGATAAATCTGTTTGGGCTATTATTTGATGAGCGGATTTTACATCACTTTCTGCAGGGAAAACGGCTATGTCTTCTCTCATCGAGTGCAGCTCATTAGTCTTGAAGTCGAGAGTGAAGTCATATTTCTTCAAAAAGTCCAATCCGAGAATAAAGGGGTCCGTGATATCAGCGACGAATGCCGTATGATGGTAGGTGGCATTCCCAAACACTATTTCCAAGTCCACTTTACCGTCAATCTCGATTTTGTCACCTGTCACAGTCTGGAGACTTACGCGTGGCGATGTCCACAGCAGTTTCAATCCAAATTCACGAGCCACATCTGTCCTAACGATTGTCACATTGGCTCCAGTGTCGACAATCAGTTTGCAAGGATTCCCATTTACATGGGCGTAAATGAAAAGTCCATCACTGCCACTACTAGAAGAGGAAATCTGCAGAGCTCTGGTGGTGGTGATTTCCTTCCCTCGCGTAGCTTGGCGAGCCGGACAACTCCTTCGCAGGTGTCCTTCACTACCGCATTTCCAGCACTTCTGCTCCTGTTTCTTTTGGGCTGTTATGCTGCTCAGATGTCTTGCCAAGTCACCGAGTTGTCTCTCGAGTTCAGCGAGGTGGGGCGACCTGGAATCAGACTCTTCAGCTTCCAGAGTTCGGATGGGATGGCGATCCACACGGGTTGCTTGCTGGGCGGCCTCCAACTTCATCGCATACACAACAGCAGAATTCAGGTCTTTGACATCCGCCATCCGTAGAGCTTTCTGGATTTCCGGATCTCGAACCCCGTCGATGTAATAGTTGAGTGCCAGGTTGTCTCGAACATCCGCAGGACAGTCGCAAAAAGCAAGATGAGACAGTCTCTCGATGTCCGCCGCTAGCTCTTGCAGGGTTTCCCCGGTTTTCTGGAAACGGGACTTCAACTGGAGTCGACTGAAATCTTTCTGGCACTTCTCACCGAAGCGAAGCTCCAACGCAGATGTGAGGGCGGCGAAATCCAGGCGCTGGCTGTCCGGAAGGGTCTGGAGAATGTCCGCTGCGTCACCTCTCAGGGATGCTGCAAGATGACAGGCCTTGGTAGCAGAGTCCCATCCGTTCGCTTCCGCCACTATCATGAATTGAGTTTTGTAAACCTGCCACGAAGTTTTCCCATCAAATGTGGCAAGTTTAATGGACGGTCGAGCAACCGATGTGGGAGCGCCAAACTGTACAGAACTGCTTTCCGCGGTCGCCAATCTCCTTTCCACGTCCTTAATTATTTCTTCCTTAAATGAAGTCAATTTCTTGTCTTCTTCTTCCAACTTATTTTCCATATTGGCGATGCGCTCTTCCACAGTATCAAATTTTTCTTCCAGGGCATCGACTTTATCTCCCATGGCGGTTAGTTGATTCTCCATCATGGTTTTCATCGACGTTAGGTCACTTTTCATTTCATCGTGACTTGTAGTGATTTTAGCAGTTAAATCACTATTTAACAGTTCTTGGTTAGTCGCTAATTCATTTTTCAATTGTTCCTGATTTGCAGTAAAACTTGCAGTCAAATCACTTTTCACAGAGGTGATTGCGTCAAGAAGTTGTTTTAATTGTTCATCCATTGCGCGAGTAATCACCATAAAAACAAAGTCCAAATTTAAAAAGTCTTTATGAAAATAATGTCCAAAGTCACACTTACTCCAAGAAAGTCCAGAAGTAGCCCCACGTTGGGCGCCAAATTGTAACGGATTCGGTGCGACTTCCACTTTCTTGAAATGAAGACACAGTTCTTGATAAAAACACAGGAAATTTATTTACACTATGTACAGGAAAGATCTTCAACAACTGCCAAATTATTCATCAGCAATTAAGCAATTATCACACAACACCGTAAACTCAACGTTTACACACGTATTTACTTCCAAATACGAAAACAACACAGCGAAATGCCTCGCTATAAACAGAGCAAAAATCCTCTCGGTTCGAAATATCAAACGAAACTGACTGTTTATCCATCGCTAACGGCTTAAATACACCGAAAAGAATTTTCTCAAATATTCCACACGCTTCTCGAAATGCGTTGACCGTTATCAAATTTTATCAATGAACAAAAAGGGAATAGGGGTCGTATATTTTAGCCATATGAAAAAGGGGTTGTATATTCATTACGGGAAACTATTTACAGGTTACGTTACTACAATAATTACTATTTACAGGATTTGTAACATTATTAATGTATGCTACGTTATACGATATGTTCATGCAGTCCCTTCAAAAACGTATTCGCAACTCCAGAGCTCAAATACGCTACCTTGCGGTGATTGACAATACTACCGATAAAGGTAAAACATTCCATTCCACGTGTTTTCTTTGGGGTAAATTACAGGATTCAGGAAGCTTATGGTGTAATGTAATTTCAGATGAATAAAAAAGAAAGTTTCGCACAAACACGATGAAAAATTACTGTCATTCACTAAGCTCCAAAGCAAGTTAAAAGTTACGGCATTTGTTTGTTTTACCCTTTTCAACCGCCATTAGACAGTGGCTGCAGCGTCCCCTATAGTTTAACGGAGTTGCGAATAACCGGTGCCTCACTGTAATATATTTTTTTAAATTACAAATATTTTATTGTGTTTTACAGAGAGTGCTGTGTCTACGTACTAAACACGGCACAAAGCACAGATTCATAGATCAGGATTCACATCACAAAAAGAAGGAAAATTACGCATAGGATAGGGACGAAAATCGAACCCGTGATTTTTTACTGCGCGCAGGCAGCTGTCGGAGCTAGAATTGTGACTGTTCTACCGCGGAGGTCCCAATTTCGTTTCAAGACTATATTTTTTTTTTTATCGAATAGAGTAAGGTAAGCCGCGATGCGTACAGAAGTATTAAAATTCAAGCAACTATCTACAAACTGTGGTAAAAATAAATTTAATAACAAAAATAATTAAAATTAAAAAAAGGGAAAGAAAACCCCTCTTGGAAATAATTCTTCCGATTTTTAGTCTGGGATTCGCAACTCCAATAAACTACAGGGGGTGCTGTAGCCACTGTCTAATGGCGGATGAAAAAGGTAAAACAAACGCATGCCGTAACTTATAACTTGCTTTGACGCTTGAATGACAGCGATTTTTTATCGTGTTTGTGGGAAGCTTTCATTTCTATTCTTCTGAAATTACGTTACACCACAAACTGTCTGAAGCCTGTAATTTACCACAAAGAAAACAAGTGGAAAGGACTGTTTTACCTTTTTCTTTAGTATTAGTAATCACCGCAAGGTAGCGTATTCGAGCTTTGGAGTTGCGTATTAGAGGTTGTGCCGTATATGTATATGCATATACATATTCTTTGACTTTATAACGCAGAAAATGCATTTTAACCATTCATAATTTGTGCATATTATTGTCTAAAATACATTTTTGCATCAAGTCTCAGAAAAAAAAAATCAATCCGTTTCTTCCTCGGCGATTCCTCATCCCTTCGCTCAAAAAAAGCTGATTGGAATGGAACCTTTAGCCTTTCTAAATGCTTGTGAACCGGTTTTAACTGTTTATCGAACTATGGTTTTTAAACAGTAAATTTATCAAATTATTTCTTCAATGAAAATATCACTGAGTGCTTGTGGCCTCCGAAGCTAATGTTGAAGAAATATTTATAGTTTTCGGCACTAGATGTCGCTGCAAGCGTTTTAAATGGATTCCTTTAAATAGAATTTTTTTTAATATGCCGGTCGTGGTTTTGTGCAGGCTTGTGTTGCTATTTTTTTTTTCTTGTAGAAGAAAATAATGATTAGAGATGAATCCTACTTATTTGTTTAGTATTCGAATAAATATGATAAGAATAGCAATGTGTATTGTCTTGGTAACTTAACTGAATCCCTAGTAGCACAAAAAACCGAACGACGTAGAAAAACTTTCAAAAACAATATAGAACTATATTTTCTCCGACGTCGAACTACTTAAAAACTTGCCACTTCCGTTACGTTCACGAATATCGGCCATGAACATTCAGGAATAACGGTCCTGAATATTCAGAAATAACGGTTCTAAAACCGATCGACGTAGAAAAATTTTCAAAAACTACATAGAACTATATTTTAACCGACGTCGAACTACGTAAAAACTTGCCACTTCCGTTACGTTCACGAATATCGGCCCTGAACATACAGGAATAACGGTCCTGAATATTCAGAAATAACAGTTCTAAAAACCAATCGACGTAGAAAAAGTTTCAAAAACTACATAGAACTATATTTTCACCGACGTCGAACTACGTAAAAACTTGCCACTTCCGTTACGTTCACGAATATCGGCCCTGAACATTCAGTAGTAACGGTTCTATATCGTCGCCCTAATTGATGACGATATGAGGATTGCTATGAGGCGACAATGTGTCATTTTTTCCTTTTTTAGATACAATAATTTATAAATAAAGAGTTTTTACACTTCTTTCAAAACATATTCATCATAATTGCGGTTGATGTTATTAAGTAAGAAGGTTTTGTACTATTGCTCGGCACAAGCATGCAATTTCATACATCAGATGCATTTGTGTTCAAGATACATGAAGCTCAAGCATTTTCCCGATTTCATTCATGTGAAACAGTGCTTTCTATTTACGTACTTAAAGTACAATGAAATATTAAGAAAAAGCCCTTTAAAAAAAGGAGAAAATAAACTTTTTAACCCAATATTGAAAAAAAATTGGCCTTTTTCTAAAATTCTTAAATGAAAAAAAAATTAAGTAAATAATTAAAATTTAATAAATAATAATAAATAAAATAGGATTAAATAAGACGGTTAAAATCTTTCACGTTTTGTAAATATGATGGCTTTTTGCAGCACTAATTTCAGAAATAATTTCTGCCCAACATATTTTTTTGTCAGAAAATAAAAAAATAGTAAAAATAAAGCTTTCTTACAGTAAAAAAAGTCAACCTCAAATTCCAATAAATACAAAATAATCATGAAATATATTTTACTAATTATACATAAATCACCATAATATACCTATAAATGACCTCTTCAATAAAACAATAACCACATCAGTAAAAAAAGTAGAAATAACAGAAAAATAAGAGTATACTTAAGTTTTTCTAAGCATGAGCCTACAACCTTAAAACTGAAATTGTACTTTTTCAGCAATGCCTTTTAGTAACAATTTTTAAAAGCATTAACAAAGGAATGCAGGTTAAGGCTCTTAGATTTTCTTTCATGCAAGGCATGAAATTACTTAGTAGTTTCTCAGCTTTTGGGGATCAAGTTGTTATTCAAGAGTCAGACTACTCGTAGCAAAATACAATATCTTGTCTAAATAAAGAGTAGAAGCAAAACTATTTCTTAAAATATTTATTAAAAACAAATTAAACAGAACTGGTTTACATAGTATATACAGGAAACACTGCATCAGCTGTAAATATATGAAGTCAATTAAACACACTCAGGTAAAGACCAGAGCAACAAAATCTAATCATCCATTCACCATAGAGCATTGGGATTGTTCGCAGCACTCAATCCTTTCCACACATGAACACTTCAGAATACTTAACCAAATCTTGTTTTCACATATTGAAATAGCATAGGGAGCACAAGCTGAAAAACATATAAGAATTAAAAACATTAAACATTTTTTTACTGTACAAAATAATAAACCATCAATTTTTGACTGTATACCGAGTAAGAACAATCTGTTTTTAGATAGTCACAGGGGAGAATTGAATTAGTCATGTTGACTGTACCAGTAATGTAATGTTAAAATTGCAAAAAAAATGCACTTTACTTTGAAATAGTATGAATGGCTCAGCCAAGGGGTTTTGGAGTCAAACCTCCCGAATAGAACTCGCAATTTCAACACATATTGCAGGGTTTAGTTTTTACCACGACATGGGGAAAACTAGGTTTTTTGCAGGTAGAAACTGTGGTGAAAAACCTAGAAAATATTGTCAGCCTGCTTAATCAGGCAACGGTTGAATGAATACCCTGTTTATATGAATAAAACCTCTAAACCTCTTGGTACCGAATATTTCTCCACAGAAGCAATGTTAAAGATCCCCACTTAATCGAATAATTTCCCCCAATAATCAAATAATATTGATCAGCTTTTGTTAATATTTTTGTTGAGAAAAATTTTGAATCGACTAGATATAAGCTAAGAACAGCTATTGATGTAAAAATGTAAAATAATATTTTTCGCTATCAACAGGAGAGGAAGCATTCATTTTCCATCAAAACAACTCTTCTGATCCATCTAATTTCTTTTGTCGTTGCTATTACAAAAAAAAAAAAAAAGCGCAGCTGAAAAATTTAATAAAAAAAAGAAATATACACATTTTAGACAGTAATAAATTGATAAATACAGTACGCTCTTAATGTCACGAAATCGAAGGAACAGTAAAGATATATAGGTAGTTTTCGACATAACAAGGTCATAACCATAATAAAATAATATTATTCTAAAAATCAGTCACGATCACTAAAAATAAGTGGAAATATGTATTGAAAAAAAAGTCTTAAAAGAATAACAATTGAAATTTTTTAAATGAGTCAAAATTAGAGAAAAAAAGAATGCTCTAGTGAAGTAGCAAAACGTAATAATTATCACGACTAAACTTGGCAAAGATTTCGATTACCAAATTGCAGAATGGTTTCAAATGAGATTCGAACGCCCCAATACAAAAGAAGTTGCACAAAAGATTGCACCATTCCTTGTGTCTCTAAAGGGGGTTCCCGTTCATCTCCCCTTTTTATGGAGGTGAAAATCGAGTCAAAAGGTTCAACCGAATGGTGTGAAAAGTTTTAAGTACGTTTTTTAGGCTTCTCAGCAGGCTTGGCAAGGTTTTGGACAACAGTAAAAACCCTGGTTTTTACCATCCTGTCCAAAACTATATTTATAGAAAAATTGTAGTTTGTGACAAAACATCAAAAACAAAATAAAATGTATCAAAGTAATGTTATATATTGAACATTAATTCAATGTGAACATTCAACTTATTTATGCAGCTGATTTTAATCTAGTTACATAGAAATTGAATTCTTGATCAAAATTTTAATTTGTATGCATTCGTTTATTTTTTTTGATAAAGTAATCAAATTTCCCTAGTTGATACATGTGCAAAAGAAAGTGGGGTTGGCAAGGTTTATAATGCCCTGTTCAAAACCCTAGTGTCCAAAATTATTTTCTCAGAAACTATATTTTGTGAGAAAATATGACAGAAAAAAATGTGTCAAAATTGTTTTGTTTTTTTTTCGACTATTTAATATATTTATTCAACGTGAACATTTAAGTATAAATATATATGTATTTATACAGCTGATTTTAATCTAATTACGTAGAAATTCAATTCTTCATTAAAAATTTCAATTTGTATGCATGTTTTTTTCCTAGCCATAAACCAAATTTTTTGACATTTATGCATGTGTACAAAAGAAAATGTTCAAAATATTAGTGCAATAATCGATTTAAATGCAAAAAATTTTTTGTAGTTACAGGATGTATTATACATCAAAAGCATGAACTAAAAAAAGAATATTCACAAGTTTTGAAATGTAAATGTTTAATCATTAATTTATTAATCTTTAATCCATGATTTAAAAAAAAAACAGAAAAAATTAAGCTTTTTTGGCACCTAAATATGTCACATTTAATAACATTCCTTTGAGTTACAAATGGAACTAAATTTAGTTGTCTTCGTAGCATTGTTAATTTCCTTTTATAATTCTACCAACTGTTACATAAGGAAATTTTTATGTAATAGAGTTATTGACAATTTTTTAAAAGTATTTTTAAAAACAAACATTTGAGAAAAATATTATCAAATACTCATTAATTAACCTCATTAATATCTATATTTATGCATAACAAATATTGCAGTAAATACAAATTGATTAAATTAGACCCAACTTTGGCTTTTGCATACTTTTGGACAGCTTAAAACAATTTCTGACAGTTCTGGACGGTATAAAGCACCGGTTCTGTCCTAAACCAGTTTTGGACAGTCCAAAACTCAACTCTGTTTCTCAGGACTTACATTTTCTGATGCTGCTGTGCTCTAGAATGAAAACAACAGTAGATAGGCTTCACGGAATCATTCCTCCTCCCCCCCCTCCCCCCAAAAAAATAATGAAGGGTGTGATAAATTTTTGGAAACATTTCTCTAGTTGCTTCGAGACAAAAAACTGTGGTTTCCTGGAAAAATTATAAATGGGTTTGAAAAATATTCAACATTACAAGGTTTTGATTAAAAAGTCTTCGACATAATAAAAAATAACCTCAGGTAAATACGCAAAATCGAGGGGGAAAATAATTTTGTCACATCAAGGTCTTTGAGATATCGAAGATCAAGACATCGAGAGTATACTGTATTGAGTGGAAAACAAAGCGAACAAGGAGGTAAAAAAGGGAGTTCAGAAAAGTGATCCCAAAGACCTCAAGCAAGGAATCGAATATCACAGAATTTTTCAAAATATGGTGTACTGAAAAAAGATGCCAAAACATAAATTTCATATTTCTCAAGTTGTTACCTTTTAATAATTTTAATACGTACTTATAATATATTTTTCTAATTATGAAACTATTTTGTTGCTTACTTAGCTTATTACCAAATGACATTATTTCCTATATATAGTTATTGATTAATTATTATTACATTGTCAATTTAGAAAGGTAAGGAAATTTTCCCTACTTAATGGAAAATATTTCTTGGAACCGACAATATTTGATTAAGCAAGAGCCGACAGTACTATTAACCCCATTTTATTTTCTTGAAGGCAGTGACTTATTATTCTTACTAAGCAGAGTTGGCTTTCTGCTGCCAGAAACGGGTTATAACTGTAAAAACAAAAAATGTCTATTTAATAGTTCAAGTAATTACTTAATCATCATATTTGTTTAAGTAAACTAAAAAATGCAACCCTTAAGTAAACTAAAACTTGCCAGCCCTGCCCCTTATATTTATATTTCTACATTACGAAGATTGAAGTAAATATGAACTGATTAGATTACACTCTGTTTGCGTAAACATACTTTAGGACAGTTTAAGACACTTTTGGATGGTAAAAACCACCTGTCCTGTCCTAAACCAGTTTTGGACAGTCCAAAACCCAAACCTAGTTTGGTCCCTTGCAATTGCTACATGTTAAATCCTCTACTTGGTATCATTCAGCTGCTTCAAAGTTCCCTTCATTTAACGAAAAAAAATTTGCATTTATAAGTTGCGAGGGAGGGGGTCACACTAATAGCCACACCTTTTTCCTCAAAAAATCATGCACTGAAGTTTCCACTAAATTTATTTTATTGAATTACTAGTTACAGTATATGTAAAAACGACATAACGTGCATAAAGTATTAAAAAAGAGTTTAAATTCTTTCTTTTTTACTCTACTTTTTAATTACTCTTTAACACTTTATTTGTATTTTATACACGTTCTGTCGTTTTCACTCATTAAGTTTTTCGACAGTTCTTTTACAACTAGTTACAGTAATCTTTGCCTTATGGGTCAGTATGGGACATAATGATTTTGATAAAAAAAAACCGATAGATAACAATAACATAAATCAACTCTGGTTTTTCTTTTAACTCCAAATTTTGTGGAAAAAAAAAAGGTCTTATTTTATACATTGTTTCGCTGTTCCAAATCCAATCTGAAATCCCTTTAGCCTGAAGGACTTCGCTAAAAATGACTAGGAAGCAAGAGGTGTTTTAACTTTTTTTTTTCTTTTTGCTTTCAGTGGAATTGATTGAGCGTAAAAGTGATGAAAGCGCTGCTTCTATCACGGCTATAAAAATCTTTAAAATTTTACATGCCTTGCCGGGCATGTTTGTCTAAAAAATACATGCCCGGTTTTCCTTATTGTATATCAATAAAAGCATTTGAATTTGTCGTACAGCATTAATCAGACGAATTATTTTTATATAAATTAATTTTAAAAAATGGTTTCAATAAATAGTACATAATAAGCCGTCGTTAAATTTAACAAAATTTAAATTATATAAAGGGAAGGATCACTTCCACGCAAACCAGAAACAGCAGACTTAAAATTAATTTTGAGCTCCAAGTAAGGATACGGTAATTTTTCAATCAAATACGAAATAATAAAGTTAAGGAAAAAATATGTGATCAAAAATTACATGCCAGGCCAGGCATGTAAGAAGAGTAAAAGATTTATGCCCCATCGGAATTTTTAAATGCCTTGTGCATGTCGGGCAATATAATTTGAGCCCTGGTTCCTACATAAGAAATATTATGAAATGTCTAACTTTAGGGTATACATTTTGTTTAAACCTGTTTTTGCGAGACAAAATTTTTTGAAGGGCCGCAAAGCAGACCAATTTGTGTTTTGAGTCAACCACTGAAAAAGCGGATCAGGAAATTATAAATTTATCAATTTATGCCAGATATTATTTTGAAATGAAATTAATTTAAAAGAAACCTAACAAATGTTTCGAAAAGGTACTATCATATCAAATGACTTAAGACAACCTCAAGTGCGCATATCTCTACAAATTGCTGGAATTGTGTCATTGTCTACTCTTTGGTACATTCCTCCTTTCCTTAGACTAAATAGGGAGTAGAGAGGTACCGAGTACTCTGTAACTACTCGGCACTCAGCCAAATTTTGCTCAGATACTCAGCTAATACTGAGTAGTTGTAAAAAAAAATCGAATATTGGTTCAAGATAGAGTTGACAATTAATAAAAAAAAGTGCAAACAGATAATATAGTGCAATCATTTACAATTCAAATTAACAACTCAAATTTAAATTTTGAGAATAATGAGGTTTGTTATGCTTCAATGAAGTAAATCTTTATTTTAATGTCACCAAAGTTAATAAAACTTATTTATTAAAAATGAGACACAAAAAAGGCAAGTATAGAAAATATGAAAATACTTTTGGTTTAAAAATAAAAGCAAATAAATCATTTTTTTAAGCAAATAAAACATTAAAAGCAGAAATGTGCAGGAATACTGTAGACGTGTGTTTTGGCATTACAAGGAATGCCTTTTAATCCACAAAATGCGAGTTTATGTGTTAAAAATATCCGACAAAAGTCGGATATTTTTGTAGGATGTCTTTACATTCATTAGCTCACACTTTATGCACTGAAAAAGACGTTCCTTGCAACACAGAAGCACGGGTCTGCAGGATTTCTGCACATTTGTACTTTTAACACTTTATTTGCTTTAAAAAATTATTTACGTTTGGCAACTAGAACATAGGTTGATATAATTTGTTTTAATTCCAACTTGATTAATCATACCTTTTATTTATTTGCTTTCTTCTAATTTTAAAAATAACATTTTTGTAAAATTTTTGACACAAGCAAAAGTTTTTAAATGATGCATAATTAAATTTCAGATGAAGTTTTGTTTTAAAAACTGTTATATGGACATGGAGGTCTATACTACAGTTCCAATGAGTTCAAAATTCATCATGTGTTTGTCTATGGTTCTTCTTAAAGTATATTTGATACTCAGCCAAGTAGTGACAGGTTGAGTACTCGGCACAAGTGCTACTCGGTACGTCTCTAATAGGGAGAATTCTCAGAAATACAAACACTGGCGCACTTAAATACAAGACGATTCTTTTGAGTAGTTCATTGATAGTTAAGAATCGAATTTGAAAACTGATAACATTAAAAAATGTCATGATAACAAAAAGAGATTTTAACATGCAAATGAATAGAGAAAATTGGGACTGAGGGATTCTGATACTAGCAATAAAGGATTGATAACATTGACCCCAATCATATAAGGCAGAGACTACTGTACATTTTCTATAATATGAGTTCTTACCATTTTTTGTCCGGGTCTGCAGCAACATTATTGCTTGTTGAGTATATCCCAATAACTTTCCCCGCAGATTTTCCAAGCACTAACTAAGTAACAAATCTGTAACAGATAAAAAAAAAAGTATGCAAACAACAGAACTATCCATAAACTAAACACACCACACACACAAAGGGGGGTAGGTACTTTACATAAATGAGACAAACATCAAAGTTAGAAATCAGCAAAAAATCCTACTGGTCCTTCGGGCTAGTCAACAGCAACATAATTGGTCCGCTTTAAATTTAACCAATAAATATGTCTGTACGTAAAATTATTTATGCTTTATGATTGCATTTATTAAGTAATCTTTACTAATAATGAAGCTGAAAGTCTGTATCTGAATCTCTGTCTATTAGGCGCATAGCGCCTAGACCGTTTGGCCAATTTCCATGAAATTCGGCGAACACCTCAAAGTAATTTTTTCAAAATTCGATTTTGTTCTTTTTCTATTCCAATTTTAAGAGCATTTTACCAAGCAAATTATAATAACGTGGACAAACAAATGCCAACAATGTGTGCCAAGTGTCAAGCAATTAACGAGGAATTAATCATCCATCATTTGAAATATACAGGCGAACCAAATGACCTTTTAATTTTCTACGACTGGCATAGCCATCCGGGTACCACTAGTTTTAATATAACTTTCTTTATTTTTAGCTAATTGATTTAACATTAAATAAAGCACTATATTCAAAATTTGTTTGGCAATAAACATTTAATTTTTAAACAGTCAAGTTTAAACAGTCGGAAAACTAATTTCATTAATCAACCCTTAAAATGGGCTACCCAAAAATTTGATAATTTAATTTTGCTATTTTTACTTAGTTTCAAATGCTGAATAAAATGTGGATGATTCATATAAATTATGTACAGCGGTTTGAAAAAAAAAAAAGTCAATGAATGGTTTAGCTAATAATTAGTTCAGGCATCAACCAGGCTTATGCTTTTAGAATTTTTTTTAGCAAAGTGTGAGCATAAATTGCCAAGGGACCACCGATTTTTTTTTTTTTTTTTTTGTCCCTTTTTGTAGTCTGAGGCAGGTTTCACTGGTCCGGGACCAGTGAACCAGCCGTAATTTTGAACGCTGAACAATATGCACTATTATCAACAAAATTAACTAATTTTACACAAAATAAGTGAAACTAGAAAATTATGAAAACATTTTTTAATGTTCATAACCTAAAAGACCTTGCACTGAAATACAAAAGCAAAATTTTGAGCAGCAAAGGTAAACACACTTTCAATCTTTTATTTATTTATTTATTTATTTTTTTCAATAATAGTGAAATCCTTTTCCTCATTTAGTAAAAAAATTATTTCATCCACCCCATATCAATATAAAATGCATTGGATTAAGATGAAACTGAGAAACTAATTCCTAATCCTAAGTAGAAAGGAGAGTCTGCAAAACTTATTTGCATCTTAAAACGCTAATCAAGAAAATGCATTTGAACAAAGTACTTCAAAAATACTTACAGGACCAAAATAGTTTGAACATAAAACCATCTTAGATGCATAGGAAATAATATTATTTGTACATTATTTGCTAACAAATCTTATGCAAACATTACCAAATAAATTATAATTATCTCAACCGTAAACAATAAAACAAAAAACAAATATCAAAGCAAGTGTACTAAATTAAATATTTGAAGGGGTAAGAAAATAACTGAAATTATTGGGGGGGGGGGGGGGGGGGGGAATGCTACCTCAATTTTTAAAAGCTGGAAAATAAAAATAACATGGAAATAAGATCAACTAAAGAAAAACACACAATTCCAAATACTCAACTCACAATAGGAAGAAATAGCGTTGTAAATAATACAAAATCAGCCGAAAACTACAGAATCATAACATTTTATATTTTTGTAACTTTGCTTGTAATGTTACTTACTTAAATTGTAGTTCATTATGATGTTTCAATATGCTGAATCCAATTTATCAATGGCGATGTTTTCTTTCCCAAAGTTGCCATGCCGTGATGCCGTTTGCGGCCATACAAATACAAAATGGAAGTAGCGACAAGTCATCATGATCACCGTGACATCCGGTTCCGGAATTGGTCTTGTTATACAGAAGTTTATACAGATTCACGTCGAAATTGGTCAAAATAACGTTTTTCGATGTTTGCAATTTTTTCTATTTACTACTGATTTCTATACAAATAAGAATATAGCTGATATTTTCGTATAATAAAATGACACATTTGATTTCTTAATGACACATTGATGAAAATAAGCAGTAAAAACTTCGAGGTATTTCTTTTTAAAGATTGTTTCGATATCTGCAGCTTCAGGAGTTTTTTTTTTTTCTTTATAATCTAATCTGCCAATGAAAATATGCCAAAGAAAAAGTATATTTATTTTCCTCATTTGATTTAAAACAGCTTAAATATGAAATTTTAAAAAATGTCGAAAAAAACATATTTTGGCACAGATCTATGTTTAGAAAACCATATGGGGATTTTTTTATAGATTGACGTCGAAGTATGTCGGTGTCACAATATTTTCTTTCGACATTAAACGACTTTTTTCGACGTTCGCGAAATTTTTCTATTTTTTCTCCTAAATTGCATATTTATAAGAAAAATTTACGAAATAAACGCTTTTTAATTATGGCTAACTATTTTTAAAAAATCGAAACAAGAAGTAAAAACCACTTTTTATATAAAGCCAGTGAAAAAAATATACTTCGACATAGTTCTATATTTTAAAAACTGTATCCGTTATGAATCGGGATTCAAAACGTCGATCTGTGTCGGTCCTATGTCGTTCTATATTTTTGTGCTACTAGGGAAATACATGAAATACACCGCCAGTTCAGTCAGAGTTTGTTTGCCACTCTTGGTTTCTTTAAGAGGTTTTCCATCTTCAGCTCAGTCACTTTCCTATGCCGCCGGGCTGATGAGGGCTAATAAGCACGAAACTGCAGTCCTCGGCTGGAATCTGACTGAGCTGGCGGTGTATTTCATGTATTTCTTGCTTTAGCCCTGGCTATTGGGCGGTAATTTACTGAATATTTTGGTAAAGTTCAGGGAAAGGAGGGGTTCAGGGACTCCTACATCAATTTTTTCAAGCAGATGGTTTCAAAGTCACAATATTGGGCGACCTTCAAAAACATTAGAGAAAGGGAGGGGCGCTCTGGTCTCTCCCCGAAATTAAAGCTTTAAAAACGAAATTGTACTCCACCTTTCATAACGTTTATACATCTTTTTGAATGCATTATCGAAGGAATGGAGTTCAGGAGGTCCTCCTTCGGCAATGTGTCGAAATTTAAGTTCTAAAAACGCAATTTTAGACGATGTTAGATAATGTTAGGGGTAAAAAGCGCTCGGCCATTAGTTTTTTGCCGATCGCAAACATTTTTTATTGCAGCAATAAAATTGCATGGGACATAAGATTTTCACTTTTGCGACATAATTCAGTTATGATCGGAAAGTCTACCCAAGGTAGCACCAACAAACCAGAAAAGAAGGAAAGGTGGGGGAAAGGTTTGCGTGTCTAATTATCATAAACTAGCACCATTCCCCCACACAGTCTTCATTTGAAAACGAATTCTTTTATAAAATAGCAGAGGTGAAAATAGCCATAAAAAAAACCACAGTTCAGTGAAGTAGATACATTTTTTAAACGAGGTACAGTTTTCCATTATTCATTAAATAAAAAAGCAAAAGGGGGACTGAATCCTCACTCCAAGGAGGGCCCCCCGAATCACATCCCTCTTAAGGCACTCAAATATTGTCTAAAGTGGGCGTTTTAAATATTTCAGCATCAAAATATTTTTGGAAGAGAACATCCGAACCTCTTTTTCTGAATTCACCACAAATATCCTAAATTTGAGTTTTAAAGGCTTTAGTTTCTAAAAAATTTTTTATCTAGGAACAGTACCGTTCTTACCTATAAACATGACTTATGACCGCCTAAAAGTTTTAATACTATAATTTCGGGAAACTTTTTGAAAGAAGCTTCCTACTTCCCTTCCCCCTTAAGTCATCTAAAGATAGTCCAAAACATAGCTATTAAAATTTCAGAAACGGAAATATTTCGGGTTGGGCCGCGGAATACCCGCGCTCCCCCCCCCTCTTTGTGTTTATTAAGGGCAGTGCAAATTGTGTTTGAGATTTTTTTACTATTATAAGGGCAACTTCTCTCCTCACATCACCAAAGACAACCCAAAGTTTTAATACTTCAATTTCGAAAATGTTCTGAGAAAGACCCCCCGAATTGCCCAGCTCTTAACTCACTCAAAGAACGCCAAAATAGCCTTCTAATACTTCAGCATGGAAAAATTTTCGGAGGAGATAGCAAACTCCTCCCCCCGAACTACTTCCCCTAAGTTCACTAAATTTGACTTAAACTTGCGGTTCTCTCTTTTCATCACCAAAGTTTTAAGAATCTAAACATCTAAAATTTATTGATAGAAAGTCTTTGAATTCCTTCTTCTTAAGTCCCTCAAAGATAATCTAAAACTGAGTCTGAATGCTTCAGCTTAGAATTTTTTTCAAGGGGATCCCGAACCCCAAGATGATCTAAAAGGTTCGCTTTTACGACTCCAAATTCGGAATTTCGCCTAAAGAGAGCCCACATCCCTCCCCTCTTGACATTGCCAAAGACAGCCTAAAAGTTATAAGACTTCAATTACAAACACTTTTCGGGAGAGGGTCCCAAATTCCCCTTTCTATTAAGAAATTTAAGTTATAACCTCAAATAGTTTTTAATACATCAGCTGCAAAACATTTTCAGGATAGAACACCGAAACCATCTCTCATCAATTCACCAAAGATTGCCTAAATTAGTGTTTTTAAGACTCCAGTTTCCGATTTTTTTTAAAATCTCCCACTTTTACATCATTTAAAGACAGCCGAAAACATTTTTGACTTTTAAATTTTTATGAGTTAGCAGAGGGGAACTCCCAAAACCACTCCTAGCTTCAAAAATGACTTTCAATTCAGTTTTTCGATATTTTATTATGAAGCCCTTGAGTAGCGCCCCACCCCTCCCCCTCTTAGATTGTCCAAAATACAAACTTTTTGGATCTCAGCATCGTGGGTTAATTTGCGGACTAACCCTCTTTGCAAGAACAGCGTTTTTTCGCAAATTCGTGCTGCTTTATTTTTCTCATTTCCTTTTATCTCTCCCACCCCCGCCTCATATTTTCATTCTAGCGAGTGTTAGATTGAAAGACATTGGAATTTAGGTGATTCCTCAAGTCTTGAAATATTTTACCAGAAACATGTCAAAAATGCAGAACAGTTGCCCATCAGAGTTTCAAATCCAGCTTGAAATTCCCAAAATCTTTAAAGTCCATGATAGTCCCCATTTTGCCTGGTATGTGGACGCCTTTTGCTGTGGCCTTAACATTTCATCCCGTCAGCAATCACTTTCAATCGGTGAATCAGATTCAACTATAAGACATTTTTTGCAAAAAAAAAAAAAAAAAAAAACCACCGAAAGGATGATCGAAAATAGAAAGAGAAAAGGCTATATTTTCAAATAGAGACGGTAGATTCGATA